>NW_023605194.1:99737828-99779930 GCF_014898055.3 Talpa occidentalis | reverse complement strand
TTTGGCCTGACCTCAAAAAATGTTGAGAGGTGGGAGATTGTGAATGTTGAACTTAACTGTTCAACAACAGGGACCCACTGGAGGATTAGAGCTTTTGCAGCAGAGAAAGAAAACTACCATGGAGACGCTTTAGATGGGAAGATTATTGGCAGCCTGAGAGGGATGGGTTAGAAGGGGAACTAGGTGGTGGAGTTGGGGTATTAGGACTATTTAGGACTAACCTTATAATTGCCTAGGTGTACAGTGATTGGAATTAAAAGTGATTTCTGGAGATATGGAGAAGATAAAGAGTTAAATACCTCCCCATTTTGTCTGCTTTCCTTGCTCACCATGATCTCAATTTTTCTGTGTTCTTTTCCTGTGAGAGATTCCCCAGGCAACTAACCGTCATGTTTTTCCTTTGATATCTGAGCACTCATCAGCCTATGTTCTTTCAAGTCTGCTTTATGACTTGAAAGTAGTCAAATGGGACAAATGAAAGCATGATCTTCAGTCTATGCTCTTCTTTACGGTAGATCTTATAAAGTAGCTTCTACGACTCCTGGATGTTTGATGGACTCTGGATATTCAAATATAAATAAAGCCACTTGAAAGCCTGGATGATGTTGATTAGTCAAAGTGACAGGATATGATGCAGGCTCCCAAGGAATTACACAACAGGGGAGATGTATCTTGAGCTCTTTATGTTTACATTTCTGCCCCTTGTATTATAGGACTGCAATCTCTTGAGGAAGGTTTTAATGTCTTTCTATCCTTCAGTGCTTTACATTTAGATTTGTATTGCTTGGCTTTTGCTAGTAATACTAGGGCCCACTGTAGTTTTTGGTTCTTTGTGTGTGTGTGTGTGTGTGTTTATGGATCTCAGATCACATTTAAAAACAAGTCTTCCTAAAAACATTACACTAAGTGAAATAAGCTATCAAAAGGCAAATATTGTATGATTCGACTATATAAGGTACCTAGAATACTCTATAGAGACAGAAAGTAAAATGGTGGTTACAGGTGCTAGGGGTGGGGGGGAAAGAGGACTATTGTTTAATGGGTACAGAGTTTCGGTTTGGGATGATGGAAAAGTTCTGGAAATTGTTGGTGGTGATTGTTGCACAGCAATGTAAATACCCTTAATACCACTGATCTGTACATTTAAAAAAATAGCTAAAGAGGAAATGCTATGTCATGTACTTCTTAGCATAATAAAAAAGAATTGTCCTAACATACCCTGCCTGTCCTTTGTGGGAATGATCTGTTGAAGTCTTGGTTTCAGGGATGTGACTAATATAACTCTGTATTGTTTGACATTCCTTTGTTAATATGGGCAATCTAAAAGCACTTATAGAACACGGATCAGATTCTGTCTCTCCCTTCCATCCAGGTGAATAATTGGTCCTCTATGCTTACAGCAGGATTTCACAAACCATAGTCTTCTAAAAATTAGATCCACAACATATTAATAAATACCAATGTAAACAATTACAGAATGGTTTACAAAGTTTAAGAAATCAAAAGTACCAAATGTACTAAACCAAATGTACTAAAAATGTTTCTTTACCAATGAGCTTTTCAGACATGTCAGTATACTAATGTGCCTGGAGAATATTCAAGAAGGGAGCATAGTTTGCATATTTCTCCCAAATTACTGACTACCAAGTATTTAATAACAAAAAAATCTCTTGGGATTAGGAATCTTTAGATAATAGCAGGGAATTGTAGCTACAGAATAAAACTCAGTTACTAATTATGACTTCCAGTGGTTTCCATGATGATTTCAACTGTGCCAACTTTTTCTCAATTTTTCCTCACTCATAGCCATGCTGTTCTTTTCAGTTTTTTTTTTTTTACTGTAATTTGCACTCTTGACCCCCATGCATGTGCTCAGACTGAAACCTACATGTACTCCTCTTACATTTACCCCCGAGACACTTTGTCTTGTTACTTGTTCACCAATCTCTTAAGTGTAAAGGAATTGTCTTCTTCTGTAATCACTACAACAAATGTCTTACTTTTTAAAAAAGCGTTCTTGCATATATTAGCTAATTACTTGAGAGATTATGCATTCTATCTTGTATTGTTGTTAATTCTTCATGTCTCTTTTCTGCTAGAAGTTAAATTTCGTGAGTGCAAGGTAAGATTGTATCTTATTCATCTTTGCATTTCCATAGTCTATTGTTATTCACATCAAATAAGTTCTTTTTTTTTTAAGATTTTATTTATTTATACAAGAGCTGGGGTATAGGCCAGAGGTATGGGAGGATGAGAGGATTCACCAGAGACAGAGAGGGAAGCCCAACAAGCAGACTGACCAAAAGCACTGCTGAGGGGAGCAGCGGGCGAGACAGGAGAGATCTGCCACGCCATGTGAGTATCTCCCTGGCTGGCTGGGAATCGAACCTGTGCTGCAGAGGCTGCAGACAGCTTAATATATACTTATTTGCAAATTTGAACTTAATTACTAAGCAATACCTATGATGTATAGCGCTCTGAATCAGGTTTAATTGGTATGATTAAAAAATATTAGTCACAGTTTCTGTTTTATTAGGAGACAGGAAGCCAACACATGCAAATCTGAAATAATTTTAGAAAAATTACAGAGTGAAGTAGCGGGTGCAAATAGTGGAACAGCAATAGAACACATGCTACGTGACCTATTGAAGACTATTGAACTTGACTGGTCTTAGGGATATTGCTTGGGTTGAGTTTTTTTTTTAAAGATTTATTTACTTATGCATAAATAAATAATAATAATAATCTGGCCTGGGGTACAGGCCAGAGATGTGGGGGTTGAGAGGATCCACCAGAGACAGAGTGGGGAGCAGAACAGGCAGATGTACTGAAATACATTGCTGAGGGGAGCAGCGGTGAGTCAGGAGAGGTCTGCTGCACCATGTGGGTTGCTCCCTGGCTGGCTGGGGATCGAACTCATGCTGCAGAGGCTGTGGATTGCTTCTTAGTGCAGTGCTTAACTCCTTGCGCCACCAGGGAGGCCCCACTTGGGTTGAGTTTTAAAGGAAGTGGTGGCTCTGACTTAGTGAAGAGGATCAGGAAGGCCATTTTCCTTTGCTGCATCCTAATAATATCATCTCTACCATCATGAAACTCACCATTCCTAGGTTCAGTTTGTTACAAAAAGATGTCCACAGACTGAGTTCTCTGTCAACTGATCAGGGTCAGGAATGCGGGGTGTGCAGAAGTGCTGTGCTCCAGCATCTCGTTGCCCATGTTATTTCCTTTGACTTGAGAAAGATGAAGGGAAAACAAGGAGGGTGTTATTAGACTTTAGCAAGTTGTAGACATCAACCACGTGATAGTTCTGCTGTAAAAGATTGTCTTGTGAGTCATTAACTTGGCCCGAATCTTAGTGCCAGTTGACACACATCTTAGTGGCAAAAAGACTCCTAGGCTTTTTCCACCTTAGTGTTATTAACTTAAGAAACTCTGGTTTTTAAGACTCCAAGAATGTTTTCACAAGCCTGCCAAAGAGGGTGCTGACCCTCAATAATTACTCAGCAATTACTTGGCCTTCACATGTGCTGAAGACATTCATGCTCTTGCTTGCAAATGGGAGGGGGCAGGGAGCACGACCTGCTGTCAGGAGCAGGGACAGACTCCAGTGACGAAAATTCAAGAGGAAAAGCTGACGAAAGAAATTGTTGGCTGAATTGTATCACAGAGATAGTGGGAATATTTAGGCCAGGTTCAAAAGGTTCCAGGAGATCTGACTTCATATAAAGGACTGACCGTCTCATTCTACAAATTTCTTACAACCCACTGTCTACAAATTAGTTGAGTGGCTCAGTTACTAGGTGGAAGGCTAGGTGTGCTTGCCTTGGGAGCACTCAGTGTAAGAAAGAAGACATGCTTTCCTTAACAAACACAAACCACTAACATTTTCTTTCACAGGAATACATTTTTTGAATGAGACATGGAGCTATTGCATTTAACCAAATAGTGCATGGAAAGGTGCTTTGTAAGCAGTAGAGAAATTCTCAACAGCCACAGCACAGAAATATTTTACACGTTATAACACACTCCCTGCATCTACTGTATATATGAATGCTCCTATTTTCATTATCTGAGGAATTTTCTTACATTGGAACTTAGATCTTCCTTGCATTTGGTTTGTAAAATAGGTTTCCCATTATCATTTGATACAGGTGAGAGTCAGGAGGCCCGTCGACCAAAATGTTAGGCACGAGCTGAGGTGGTGGGTATGTGGTAATGAGGGCAGGAAGAGGGACATGCTAGTGAGGCCTGTCCCGAAAATAGAGAGCTCTCAATTACTAGAATTTCTTTTTTTTTTTTTTTAAAGATTTATTTATTTATGCATACAAGAGCTGGGGTACAGGCCCGAGGTGTGGGCGGTGAGAGGATTCACCAGAGACAGAGCGGGGAACAGAACAGGCAGATCTACTGAAATACACTGCTGAGGGGAGCAGCGGGTGAGGCAGGAGAGGTCTGCTTCACCATGTGGGTAGCTCCCTGGCCAGCCGGGGATCGAACTCATGCTGCAGAGGCTGTGGACAGCTTCATAGGTTGCATCTTAACCCCTTGCGCCAACAGGGAGGCCCTCAATTACTAGAATTTCTGTCACCACAGGAGAAAATGTCAAAGCCTCATTTCATAGAAGCATCTTTATGGTGTACTAAGGTGCAAAATGGCAGTGAGAGCACAGGAAAGGGACTGTGAGACTGTGACTGTGAGCAAAACCTCCTGAGCAAGTGAATTTGGCACTTTTGTTTCTCATGCTGAAATGTTGGAAGTAACTAACTTCAGATACTTCACTTTCTGCCTCTTTTATGTACTATAAACAGAGCCTCTATTTTAAACTTTTATTTATTAATCTCTTCTTTCCTGGAACGTATTCCCCCTTGTCAGTCAGAGATGACCATATTGCTCCAAGAAGCGTAATATGGTAAAAGGAATAAAAAGAACAAGAACCAGTGTTCGGTTTTCTTGACTTCCTATGTAGGGTATTGAGTGAAACTCAAAAGGAAAGACCCAACACGTGCGTCATTTACAAGTCATTTACACCCAGGGAGAGCAGGAAGGAGACAGCCAGCCAGGCACTGCGGGTGTCCACTCACCTGTACCCTGCCTCCTGGAGGAGTATCAGAGAATGGCACAAAGTACATGTCAGGAGATTTTCATGAAGGTTTAGCCAAAGCTGAAACCAAATGACACCATGAAGTTCACGGACCGTGTGCTGCAGGAATCCTGCAAGCTTCCTGGTGAAGGGGCTGCAACAGTGACCTCTCTGGCCCTTGATGGCCCATTCAATATTAGCTGTCTACACTTCTCATTTTGTAGAATGATCTCAAGCTCCACTTAAACTATCCCATGTGGACACCCTCCTGTTCTGCTTCCTCCCCACTGCTTTGTTGTCAGTTAAGACTAGGAAAGTTTACTAGAAAAATTCCAAGGCAAAGCCTCACAAAGGGCTGCCCCAAGTACATTTTATCACCACTGTCCTGTCTTCCCTTTAGTCTTTGCGTGCTCAGAGGCTGTAGAAAATGGGGATAGGAGAATTGTCTGGGCCCCTTAAATGAGCTCTCTTGCTGACAGCTGCACAGCCCAGATGGTGCTGGCCCCTCCTGAGGACAGAGACGCAGCTAGAGCAGGCAAGGACAGGGGAGTGGCCAGCACCCTCGCTCCAGCCTCTTGATAGGACAGGAGACAGGAACAAGCTGTGTTATTGGGTTTTTTGCTATGGGATGGCCTCCTTGAAACCAGAAATCTTGAGGAGTGTTTTTTCTTTTTGGTAATCTAGGGAACAGAGGGCAATTGAGGGAGGTGAGACAACCGAGGCAAAGCTATTCTATGACAAGTTGACTCAAACTAAAACATGCTGGGGACAACCCAGTTACTGGAGAAACAGCCTCCAAGTGAGTGGGAGCAGGGAAACCACCTCCTGTGGATGTAACGGACACATGGCCAGGAGGCCCGACCCAGGGTGCTGGAGTCCAAGGGCAACAGGGAGATGCCTCCAAGCTGGCCAGATTCTGTGCTCCCAGCGGGGAAACACAGGCGATCAGGCCAGGCCTACCCATGCCCCTTTAAATACTCTTGCAAACCCCAACTTAAGTTGCCAAAAAAAAAAAAAATACAGCCAGTGTCTATAACTAGGATTCTCCTCAAATGTTCACTGAGGATTCACACCAGGTGTAATTCAAGCATGGAGATTGAAGCACTGTGAGGTATAGAAAGACCCAAGCCACGGAATCATGAGACTTGTCAGGGAGTGCTCGGCCTGTGGCCGGTCCACCTCTGAAGCGGGGAGACAATTGGGTAGAAGGAAAACTGGTCATGTGAAAAATCAAAACTCTTCATCACGTTTCTCCATGGAAAGGCTGTTTTCATAGATGCTCGTGCTATTAAGCACTCGTGCCTATTCACACTCCAAGAAATGCTCTTCCACCTTCTAGCCTTTGCTCTTCTGTGAGACCCAGAGATGCTCATTTGTAACATTAGAATGAATCACCTGCTGGGCCTCCACGGTGGCGCAGTGGTTGAGCGCTGGGCTGTGAAGCTGCCCACAGCCTCTGCAGCACCGGTTCGATTCCCGGCCGCTGGGCGAGGGTCCCACATGGCACGCAGACCTCTCCTGCCGCCCGCTGCTCCCCTCAGCAGTGAATTTATGTCTGTCTGCCTGTTCTCCCTGCTCTGGCTCTGGTGAATTCTCTCACCCTCCCGCGCTTCTGACTGTACCCAGTGCTTGTATAAATAAATAAATCTTAAAAAAAAAAATGAATCACCTGCTGAACAGGGTTAGGAGATTTAAATTAGATAACCTATCAAATGTTAAAGCACTTAGCACAGTGGCAGACACATTACCATGTAGAAAATTCTATTTACCTTTTTAAGAAAAAAAAAAGTAAATATATCTAGGACAGTTTTCCTGTATTAAATACATCAAATACTCAGACACCAGAATGGAATATATAGCATTTTTATTTCATGGCCATAGCTCTTTATTTGCCTTGGAAATTTGCCAAAGGAATTTAAAAAAATGATAACCTGATTCTGTTGAGGTTGGGATAAAGGGTTTCAGCAATTTCACAGATGGGAATGAAATAGGAGGCAGGGCATCTTGCTCCACGTGGGCCAGAGTCTGTGCCTTCTGCCCAGCACCAACCACAGGCGGAACCTCGGACCCAGGACTCCAGCCCCAGCAGCCAGGTCAGTGTCTGTGTCTGAGGAGAGTGTATTTTGATTTAGAGACCCACTCCCAAGCTCATATATTTGATTGCGTTAAGATTGATGTGCCTTTATACAATCTTTCTTAAGACTTGGCGGTATCACCATTAGGGAATTTTATCCTCATTTATGTTTTTCTTTGATTTGTAGACTAGAGCTGATGAATGGGGAATGGGGGAACCATTTATTTGCTGTTATACAGGGAATTAAGCACAGTTCTTGCACTTTCTTGTAGGAAGCATGGAATTCATCTAGGAGGAAGTTTGATACTGAAAACTGGGGCAAGTTGGGATGAAGGAGAAAACCAATGTGTGTAATTCTAATTTTTCTTTCTGGCTAATTAGGATAATCACTTTTCGTTACCTGCTGCTTACTTTCACGTGGCTCCAATTCCAGGCCCGTGTTAATGTCATTTAACACAATAGCTACATTCATTAGAACCCATTTCTTACTTTGTCTTGATGAGTTCCTCACAATTGTCATATTATGGATAATGTAGGAGGGATAATTTTGTTTTAATGCTAAGATCTATAGTCCCATTATTTTTGATGTTGTTATTGGTGAAGATAATGTACTGCTGTTAAATTCCAATATTCTTAAAGATCACTAAAATGACTGAGCATCTGTTAGTTTGAGCAATTTTACCCTAGGACAGCAATTTGAAATTTTGTAAGCTGAATTTTGCTTGATGATCTGTGCTTGTTGAGGCAGGAGTATTTAAAGCTTATACAACATTCTTTTTTTTTTTTTTTTTTACATATAAAGGAATTCCCAAAAAGTTCATGTTCTCTTTTGTACCTCTCCTCTGCCTTGTTTCTGGCTCCAAAGGGAATATTGGTAAAGGAAACTGGAATCTTCTCTACTTCACAGGAAAGGGAAGAGACAAGCTTTCCTGGGAAGGAAAGAGCCTGGCATGGAGGATTTTGTCTTTGTCTTTTTGAATCAAACCCTTCCCAAATCAATAATAGGCAGTTAGGGGTGTTTCAAAGGGTAACATCAATCCACGGTAAGGAAGGGCAGGCCTCGTCTCTGCACTGCCCATCGCTCATGCGAGACAGGCCTGTCCTGAGTGCTCTACTATGGAGGGAATAAGAACTGGACCTGTTCATTCTTAGAAAATATAAAAGCCAGTTCTTTGAGTAAAATCGCAGACTCCTTTTGATAAGATTGCAGGGAAATTTGTGAAGTGGGGCTGTTTTTATAAAAGTAGAGATGTTGTGAAGTTTTCAGGTACATCACTGATATGTTCCTGAACTTTTCTATAATAGCATCATTAGAATTAATAGCTTATATTCCACTGCACTGCTTAGAACCCTCGGTTCACCTGCCAGGATGTTAAAATCATCTGTTTTGACAGAAACTAGCAATTGTTTGAGTATTGTCTTTTAGGCTAGTCTTAGCATAAATCATCTAGTCTACCAGTTAAAATATGTCTTTATTCTTTGAATTTTGAGGAAGCTACAAGTTACATACATATATATGTGTATATTTTACTCAAGAATATCAGAAAAATGAAAGAAGGTTTCTTTCTAAAACCTAGTTTCTGGTTTAATCTTGGAGGCAAGTTTAGAAAGTGGAGGAATTCATGAATGCCTTGGAAAAAAATATGCAATTTTTGGTTTTCACAGAAGAGTTTGTAAATACTAGTTTTACTCACGAGTTTATTTGGGAATCTACTTTATTTTGTATAGTGGAAAGGAAAGTGAATTAGAGCTCTGGAATAGGAATGAAAAAATTGTGATTTTTTTTTCCTTCTCTCAAACATCAAATATTGACTGCAGATTTTTATTGGTCTGTAGAACCCAAATGTTTCTTTTAGTTATATATCCTCTGCACTCTGAGAAAGCAGACTAAGCTTCTCCTTGTGCAAATGCAGAGTCCAGGAAATAGGAATGCTGACCTGCCCAGGGCCAGAGGCTGAGAGTTGAGAATAAGTTGCAATCTTCATGTTTCCTCATACTGAGCATTACTTGTTCCTATTAATTCATTGACCCCCCACATTAGTTCATAAAATTACTTAGGAAATTTTAGTTGACAATCTGAAGATGACTAACAAGTTATATGACTCACAAGTAATTTATAGCATATTCCCTCATGTCATGTTTATGCTTCCTTGCAGTTTTCAAGTTTCAGTAGTCAGCAAACTGTTGACTAAGTTCTTTCTGTGGGTAGGTGCTCATCGAATTTCCTTTACAATGGAAAGAAAATGCATGAAATTTTGTTCTGGCTTAAACGAGATTTTTCAGGGAGACAAGGCAGTCACTCCAGAACATTAAACAGTCCTTCCAGCACTATTTGATTAAATGCCATGTGAGTATCACAGAGACCTCATGTCACTGGTGAACTTCAGAAGGAGGACTGTCTGTGGGCTCAAGCTGCTGGGGGTGGGGCTTGTATAGGATTTTAGAAGCAACTTCAGTGTGGGATAAAAGACATTAAAATGGGACCTCCCTAGCGGTGTAGGGGTTAAGTCTCAGTGCTATCACAGCTAAGGCCTGAGTTCAATCCAGATCCCTGGCCAGGGAGCTGACCCATATATGGCACAGCAGATCTCTCTTGTCTCACTTGCTGCTCCCCTTCGCAGTATATTTCAGTAGTCCACCTGTTCTGCTCCCCACTCTGTCTCTAGTGAATCCTCTCGCCCCCCCCACCTCTGACTTATACCCAAGTTCTTCTATACCCAAGTTCTTTTTTTAATAGACGACCTTGTTTCTTAAGTTGTAATTGACTTGAGTGACTCTTGGTTTCCTCATCTGTAAAATGAAAAGTGTGCTTATAGATTTAATGTCATCTAGCTCTAAATGTAATTATTTGGGTGAGTAGTGTCCTCAGGATAAGACAGACTGCACTGGCTGTCAAAGCTGCCCAATATTATGAAATATTGTGATTTTTTTCTTGTTAACAGATCCTTTCTATTTTTTCTTGGCTTGTGCACTTTGATATAACAAGATGTCTGGTTGGAGAGGCCTTACAAGGGACCCAAGAACCACATTCACACAAGAGCAAGTGAGAAATTAAGGTCATCAGTCCAATGCTCACTGAGTCATTTTGGAAGCAGATCCTACCCCAGTTGACCCTACAGGTGAGACTACAGCCCCTGGGCCAACACTTTCATTGCAGCTTTGCAAGAGACTGTGAAGCAGAGAACTTGATAAGTGATATTCAGATTATTAACGCACAGAAACCAATTGTTTCAACATGCTATGTTTTGGGGTATTCTGATATTCAGAATTAGATGATGAATACACTCATTTAATTTTAAAATATTGCTTAATATCATCAAACACTGCATGCTTACCATAGAACTTACTTTAAGGTAGATAACTTTTTTTTTTTAAAGATTTATTTATTTAAGCATATAAGAACTGGGGTACAGGCCAGAGGTGTGGGGAGGTGAGAGGATTCACCAGAGACAGAGTGGGGAACAGAACAGGCAGATCAAGTGAAATACATTGCTGAGGGGAGCAGTGGGCTAGCCAGGAGAGGTCCACTGTGCCATTTGGGTAGCTCCCTGGCCGGGGATCAAACTGGTGCTGCAGAAGCTGCAGATAGCTTTATAGGTTGCGTCTTAACCTCTTGTGCCACCAGGGAGGCCCATAAGGTAGAACTTTTATTAAGATGTAGATAAGCATATCTGTTAAACCTTAACAGATATTTGGGCCTCCCTGGTTGCGAAGCTGCCCGCAGCCTCTGCAGCGCCGGTTCGATCCCTGGCTGCTCCCCGGCCAGCAGAGGAGGGTCCCACATGGTGCGCAGACCTCTCCTGCCGCCTGCTGCTCCCCTCAGCAGTGTACTTCGGTCCTTCTGCCTGCTCTGCTCCCCGCTCTGGCTCTGGTGAATTCTCTCACCCTCCCGTGCTTCTGACTGTACCCAGTGCTTGTATAAATAAATAAATCTTTAAAAAAAAAAACCTTAACGGATATTAACCTTATTAAACCTGCCAGGTCTCTTGCAGTGTGCAAGTGGGCATAGTTTGTTTCTCCATGTATTTGATACTGTCTGACTTCTCTTAGGAATTTCTTAAAATTCTTGCTTGATTGGTGGCACATTTATAAAAACAGTGGACTTTAAAAAATGTTATTGATGTCATTGTCCATGATTTGGGGTTGGTTAGAAGGTCGATCTTTCAGTTTAGCTGGTGCTTTGTTTTCCTGACTTTTTTGTCCTGGGTTCGGTGGCAATTCTTATGTTTAGCTTTTTTCTCTTTCTTCCTCAGGTCCTTCTCAGTTCAGGCCAGGTATGGTGCTCTGATCCCCATTGTTTGTGCTTCTTTTTCTGTCCATCTTTAAATATGAGGGTTTTATTTTTAGACCTTTACTGGTCTAAACATGTAAATTCTCAGGGTATATCTGTCACATCCATATGGGTTAAGCCAGCATTTCCAGAAGTATGGAATTTGAAGCACTACTGGAAGGGGGCTCACACTCAGACAATTGAATCACATAATGAATGCACATAATTGAATTGAAGTCATAGAGTTGATTCACATAATGACAGCATCATATCCATTTCAATGTTTTTTTTTCTTATTCAAATTACATCAAGTTAGGTATGAAACTAATATCAGCTAACACCCCTGGTAATAGAGAATGCAGTCCTCAAAAGCAGAACTTTTGATAAGCAAAGACAGAATTTAATAACATTTATTTTCATAGCTTTTATTTATGGTGATAGTGACTTTCAAAGGTAGTGATGGAATTTCTTTTAAATTAACTTATTAAAGTAATAAAAGGAAATTTATTTAAGGAAAAACTTGAAGTAAATAATAGAATATGTGGTATGCAGGTGGAAGCAGAATCATAAAGGCATAAGAATGACAAGTCTGACAACAGTACAATAGAGATCTAGAACACCACACTTTTACCTTTAATCCTCAATTGATTTATTTAATGATTGTATTAAGTTCTGAAATGCATAGTATAAATTTTAAAATAAGGAAGAGTGCCAGAATATTGCATATGTAATAGCACTGACTTGGAAATGATCCCACCTTGATTGTCCTAAGTGCTCCAGTTTTTGTACTTGGAGAAATTTCTTGTGAATGGTCGCAAGCAATGGTTCTCAAACTTTAGGGTGAGGATATCAGGTTCACATGGAAGATTGCTATTTCCCTCCCTTATCATCACTCCTCTCTCCTATTCCTTCTGTTAATATATTTTTCATAGTTATTTTTGTGGTGTTTTGCCAGTTTGTGATCTTTTCCTATTTATATGCCACAAAAAAATGAAGCCATCTGTTATCTGTCTTTCACTTCTGACTTATTTCAATTAGCATATCACCTCAAGATCCATCCCAAAAGTTATACCTTTTGTCCCAAAAGGCACTATTTCATCCTTTTTAGTAGCTGCATAGCATTCCATCAAGTATATATTTTACAATATACCCAGTCATCTATCCTTGGGCACTTATGTTGGTTCCATGACTTGGTTATAGTGGACACTGCTGAACATAGGAATACATAAATATTTTGTATAGGAGATTTCATACTCTTTGGGTAAATACCTAGTACTAGACTTGTTGGATCATGTGGTATTTCCATTTTATTATGTATTTTAAAAGATTATTTATGCATACAAGAACTGGGGTACAGGCCAGAGATGCGGGGGGTGGGGCGGTGAGAGGATCCACCAGAGACAGAGTGGGGAACAGAACAGGCAGATCTACTGAATACACTGCTGAGGGGAGCAGCGGGTGAAACAGGAGAGGTCTGCTCACCATGTGGGTTTCTCCCTGGCCAGCCGGGGATTGAACTCGTGCTGCAGAGGCTGTGGATTGCTTCATAGTGCAGTGTTCAACCCCTTGAGCCACCAGGGAGACCCCATTTTTATTTTTTAAGGGTATGTCCATACATTTACTATAGAGGATCCATCAAATTACATTCCTAGCACATCCTGTGAACATCAATTATTTCTATGTTATTTATTTTCTTTTGTTTTTAAATATGGGCCATTCTCACAGCAGTGAGGTATCTCATTGCAGTCTTATTTGCATTTGTCTTATAATAAATGATATTGAACATTTTTTCATGTACCTATAATACACCATCTGAATGTCTCCTTTGGAAGTATCTATTTAGATCTTTTGTCCATTTTTTGATTGGGCTGTTTGTTTTTCTGTTATAAGTTATATGAGTGCTTTACATATTTTGGGAATTGACATCCTGTCAGATGTGTAATATGAAAATATCTTCCCCAATTGATAGGTTGTCTTTTTGTTTTTCTGAAAGTTTCTTTTTGAGGGGCAAAATCTTTATAGTCTGATGGTGTCCCGCTTGTTTATTTTTACTGCTATTTCCCTTGTTGTCAGGGTAGCATCCCAAATACATCTTCCTGGTTGATGTCCCGGAGTCTATAATTTATGTTCTCTCTTAAATATTTATGGCTTCAGTTCATACCCTAGTCTTTAATACATTTTGAAATTAAATTTTGTGGATGGGGTTAAGTGAGGATTCAGTTTCATTGTTTTGCATTGGCTGTCCATGTTTCCATGAAACACATGTTAAAGATGTTTTCTTTTCTCCATTGTATTGCTTCTCTCTCAAGATGACTTGTCCATGTTTGTGTGGGTTTGTTTATGGATTGTGTAGTCTATTCTCTTGATCTGTGTTTCTATTCCCCCCCCCCAAAACCATGCTGTTTTGATAACTGTTGCAGTATAATATAGCTTGGCCTCAGGAAGTGTGGTACCTCCATATTTTCCGCCTTCTCCCATGATTGTTTTGTCCACTCAGTACCTTTTTGTTCCATACAATTTTATAAGTATTTGTTCGATCTACCCTTTGCTATTTTTATCTCACTGGCTCCTTCTTCCACCTCCAAGTTTCAGTTGACCCCATTCCTCATACTTTCTCCATGATAAGAAACTGAACACATCTATCATAGCACAGATGGCACCCAATTTACGATGGTTTGACTTTCAGTTTTTTATATTTACAAAGTGTAAAATCTATATGCATTTAGTAGAAACCATACTTTGAATTTTGATCTTTTCACAAGTTAGCAATATGTGGTACAAATACACTTTTGCAGTGCTGGGCAGTGGCAGTGAGTGGTTGTTTCAAATCAGTCACTTGGTCATGTGTGTAAACAATAGATACTTTAAAGTATATTGTATTAAATGCATTTTCAACTTATGTTTTCAACTTAGGTTGGAGTTATCAGAATGTAACTCCAATGTAAACCCAGAAAGGTCTATATTTATCATGTTATATTTATAATAAATTTTGGAAATCATAAAGTATATGATTAGAAAATTTTCAGCTTCTGTAGAAGTGTAAAGAAAGTCCTTCTATCCAATTTTCCCCAGCTTCACTCTTCCCTGAGTTAACACTTTTAATGGTTTAGTGTGTTTTCTCGGCCTTTTTATCTGCATTTATAAACATACATATGAGTAATGGAATTCATCTAAAAATATGGCTCAGTGGTTTCCCTTTTTTTTTTTTAAATTTCATATCTCATGGGCATTGGTGCATGTCAAGACTTGAAAACTTACCACATTTTTTTTCAATAATTGCCTTTTCTTTAAAGAGAGATCAAGGAAAAAGTAGTACTTTAGTGTGTCCAGGATTCTCTAGAAATAAGTTAGAAAATCTCTTTTTAATTCAGTGACTTGTCTTACTTTTATCCTTATTTATATGTCCTTGAATAAAATATCTATACTGTTTTCCAGAGGTGATTTAAAGCAAAACTCAGTAACTGACTTTATTTATACAATTTATGTATTGATATCTATGTATTTATATCATTACTCATTTCTATCGTAATGCATTTTTTTTTTTTTTGGTCTTTGTGACCCTGCCATTAACTCTAGAACTCATTCCTAATTTTTTATATTTCAATGAAATATTAGAGAGTTTTAAGAATATTATTGAATTAATTTTCATAGTGACTTGATGAGCTAAGTATGATAAAATCAATCCTACTTTACAAATGGAAGTTGAGATTTAGAGGAAGTAGTCTAACTATATACTAATTACATCAAGAGTGTCCATGCCTTCCTACTCCTGGACTTTTCATTGTGATGTTCCATCAGCTGTGCTTCGAATCCCTGTTTCTACACCATTTGATATAAAAATGCAGTTTGTTTCATTTTTTTGGATGAATTAACTTACACTGAAATATTTATATGAGCAATGATTTATTGTATTGCCCTCTTACAGTCATTCTTTTAGAAACTGGAGATTTCATCTAAACAAATGCAAATCATATTAGCTCTTATTGGAGGAAATAATTATAATCAAACAGGCTTTTTGTTGTTCACCCAACAGTTTTAACAAAGAAGATTCACTGAATCCGTGTCTCTGAATGAGCTCATACCTATTGCTTATGTGTTAGGAGGATGTCAGTAGCTCTACCAGATTTTACATATTTTGTATATTCTGCTTTACTTTTTTCATATTTTCCCTCTAATCCATTCCATTCAATTAAAAAAATTCTGAAAGGAAACTCAGACTTGCCTAGATTCTTTGAAAACTTTTCCTGACACTATCTTCCAAAGTGTTTGAACTGTTGGTATTCATTATTTGAAATAACCTTTTACAAAATTGACCAAAATATTTCAGAAAGTAGGCCATGGAGACCTTTTTACTATGCAATTGCCACCTGACTCTAGAGATCTCACTTTAATTCTGTGACTCTAAGATTTTTATTGCTAAAGGGTGATTGGGAAAACGGAGAGCAATTTTCTTGCATGAGGTCTTTAGGGATCATTTATTGTTTCAACAAAATAATCTCTCTGAGTATATGCAAAGTATTGTTCAAGAAACAATGGGGGGCCCAGGGAGGAGTAAGTCTTGCCCCTTTCAAAGAGTTTGCCTTCTTTTCCTTATATCTGCATGTATATATGACTTTTTTCTCATTGAAAATATCTAATTTTCTTTCAGAAAGATTGCTATTCCTTAAAAAGAAAATCACTTTTGCCGTGCCCTGCTATGCCATCTTAGCTATAAATCAAGTGTTCAGATGTGTGTGGGTCCATTTCTGGCCCCCTTATTCTACTCATTTGTTTGCTTGTCTATCCTTGGACTAATGCCACATTTTCTTTCTTTTTTTTAAAAAGATTTATTTAATAATAATTACTGGGGTGTAAGCCAGAGGTGTGGGGGCAGGGGGTGAGAAGATTCATCAGAGACAGAGTGAGCAGCAGAACAGGCAGATCTACTGAAATACTCTGCTAAGGGGAACAGCAGGCAAGACAGGAGAGGTCTGCTGAGCCATGTGGGTCACCTCCCTGGTTGGGAATCGAACTCATGCTGCAGTGGCTGGTGCTAGCTTGATGGCACTGAGACTTTAAACCCTGAGCCACCAGGGAGGCCCCAATGCCACATTTTCTTAATAATCACGACCTTATAATAAGTCTCGCTATCTGGTAGATCATGTGTTTACACTCAGTTCATCCTCAAGAATCTTAGCTATTCTTAGCCAAAGCTCTACTGAAAAAAAAAGAAGGAAATGGAGGCATCACACTCCCAGACTTCAAACTATACTACAAAGCCATAATCATCAAAACTGCATGGTATTGGAACAAGAACAGACATACAGACCAATGGAATCGAATAGAAAATCCAGAAATAAACCCACAGATTTATGGTCAACTAATCTTTGACAAAGGAGCAAAGACTATGCATTGGAGCAAAGAAAGTTTGTTCAATAAATGGTGCTGGGAAAACTGGGTCGCTACATGCAAAAGAATGAAGCTTGACCACTACCTCACACCATACACAAAAATCAACTCAAAATGGATTAAAGAACTAGACATAAGACCTGAAACCATAAAATACATAGAAGGAAATATAGGCGAAACACTACGGGATTTGCACATCAAAGACATCTTTACAGACACATCACCCAAAGCAGTGATAGTGAAGAGAAAGATCAACAGCTGGGACTACATCAAATTAAAGAGCTTCTGCACAGCAAAAGAGACAATAACAAAAACAAAGAGAAACCCACCAACTGGAGAACATTTTTGCACCCAACACTAATGATAAAGGACTGATCACAAAAATCTGCAAAGAGCTGATGAGACTCAGCAACAACAAAGAAAATAATCCAGTCAAAAAATGGGCAGAAGAGCTAAAACGAAACTTCTCTGAAGAGGAAATGCAAATGGCCAACAGACATATGAAAAAATGTTCAACATCACTTGTAATCAGGGAAATGCAAATCAAAACTTCCATGAGATACCATCTCACACCAGTGAGAATGGCACATATTAAAAAAACTAGCAACAACAAATGTTGGCGAGGGTGTGGAGAAAAAGGAACTCTTGTGCACTGTTGGTGGGAGTGCAAACTGGTCCAACCACTATGGAGAGCTGTGTGGAGATTTCTGGACCTACTAAACATAGAGCTTCCATATGATCCAGCAATTCCACTCCTAGGTATTTACCCAAAGGACACAGAAACATCAATTCCAAAGAGCACCTGCACTCCTATGTTTATAGCAGCACTGTTTACAATAGCTAAGCTTTGGAAACAACCCAAATGCCCAAAAATAGATGACTGGATCAAGAAGATGTGGGTACATATACCATGGAATATTACTCAGCATTCAAAAAAGATAAACACATGCAATTTGCAGCAACATGGATGGCACTGGAAGGATCATGCTCAGCGAAATAAGCCAAAAAGAAAAGAAAAAATACCGGATGGTCTCACTCATAGCAGGAATCTAGAAAACTTAAATAAGGGACCAGGAAATGAATATAAGAAAGTGAAAATCAAAATCAACAAAAAACTATGAACCAGAGACACTTTTTGGGGGGGTGGGGGCGGGAGGGGAAGGATGGGGTCAGAATGGGGCATTTGCAATTGTATGGGGGAATATAAAAATAAAATTTAATATTTAAAAAAAAAAAAAAAAAAAGAATCTTAGCTATTCTTGGTCTTTTTCATTCCCATGCAAATCTTAGAATGAGTCTGTGAAGTTCTGAGTCTGTGAAGTTACTTATATGTTAGTATATGGAACACCAATATTAACACATTCACTTTCATAAATTAATTTTCTATATTTGGACAGGTAATTGACACAGTCACATGTTTTTTAAAGATAACTCTAGAAAGAATATGGAAGAATAGATCAGAGGGAAGTAGACAACTCTAGAATTTACTGAAATTCTTTTGGCTGAAGATGCTGAGAGTCTGTTTTAATATAGAAAGGAAAGGCTGGGACAAGATCAGAACACAGTTGGAAAGAATGCCATGCCATTGTTTCAACATGTAAGGACAAGACTTTGGGGGAGAAGGTACACATGAATACATCAAAGAGATAACTGCGAATGGATAGAAATGTCTTCAAAACAGGCTACCCTCAGACTGTGTGAAAACTTATAGTAAAGTTTCAGAAAGAGAAGAAAGTCTATATCATAATTATACAGAACTTTGAAGAAACAGGAAACTTGCAGTTTAGTTTGAAACTTGTGATTGATGGTAAATATATTAACACAGGAATTATGCATGACTCCACTTTGTTTAATATTATTTTTCAGTTTTTGATATTCCCAGCAATAGGTTTTTCAATTTTTACATCTGGTGTCTTTCAGGTAACTTGATTTCAGTTTGTAGCATCATAAGTCTTCCTGAAAATGCATTCAAATATTTTTCAGTTGATAGTATCTTCCAGAGTTTGACTCAGTCTGTGTTTTCTAGCAATTTCTCTTATCATGTTTTCTCCTACAATGAATGTTTTTTTCTGATATGTTCTTTAACAAGTTCAGGAAAAGCAGATCATACAATAACTGGACTAGCATGGTTTGGATTTGTATTTGGTCCCATTTCTGTAAAGCCATAATAAGATTATTAGGGAAATTTCGTTTTCTTTGAACTGTTTGAATATTTAATGTAGTAATTACACAGTCAGGTATTTCACACTCAAGATCATTCTTTCTACTTTTATATTTTGACCTTCTGAATTTTGCACTTTAAAAAGAAATGGGCCCTCTGGAGCATGGCAAATTTAATTTAAAGGCATTTGCAATAGGATGTTATCTCATCTGTCAAGATAATGTAACCATAGGGTCTCTTTTCTTTCCTTGGGACTCATGGGTTGGGGAACTGTTACTGTAAATTCTAATGCTAGGCCTGTGCCATGGAAATGTGGGGAAAAATTCTGATAATTGCTCAAGAGATAGATTAGGAAGGTTGTAGGACCCATAATTTAGATATTTTTGAATTTAGTAAGTTATAACCTGATTTCAAAAGTGATGGTGGCATCTAATGAAGGGGGAAAAAGACTGGATGTAGGAAAACATGTAACTCAGAAGCATAGTATGTGTGTGTGTGTGTGTGTGTGTAATTGTAATAGTATTGGTGAGGAAGGTAGTTTAACTTTTCATTGGTTAGCTTTCCAGAGTGAAACATCAAATCTGTGAAACAGTGGTTTTTTTGTGTTTTGTCTTCCACAGAACATGGTTCTCTATATATCTGTAACTCACTCTTTACGGTTTACCCAGCAACTGATTGAAGGGAATTCTTTAGTGTCTAACATCTGGTTTGGGATTCTCAACAGACCTGTCAGTCTATATGTTCTTCGTTGTGTCCATTTTTCAGCATTCATGAAATGGATGTTTTTAAGCAGTAGCCAAAGATACACTCCTATGTGTATTAAGAGTGGAGTTTGATAAATGAACTGTATCGGAGAGTCTTTAGCAATCTGTGTCTGATTGGGAGATAGAAATCACATAGGTTATACTCAGAGGAAGTTTGATATGAGAATTTTTAACTCTAATAAGAGTAACTACATAAGGAACCTCTATGTAGCACATTACCATTAAGGGAGCATACCTGAAGAAGGACACATTTGGATGCAGTTCAGGCTTCTTGGCTAATGCAGGCTTTGGCCACCCAAGGCAGAGAAGGTGGCGGAGAGCAGTTGTGGGCAAACTAAGTAGCCCTCCAGAGTGCAGGTGGGATCCACAGGCAAGCAGAATCTGGATGTCAGCAGGAGGCAGAAGTGTTTTAGAAAGTGGGATATACAGGGCCGTAGAAGGTTTGGGGGAAAGTTTTCAAGAGAGTTGAAGGCAGGTCATTACCAGGCCAAGGCAGCAGGGCAGCATCAGGATCCTGTGACTTGGGCAGACTCCCTCTGTCTTCTGCTGGGAAAGTTTAGCATCATGTTCACTTTTTTAAAAAGATTTATTTATTTATGCATACAAGAATTGGGTACAGGCCAGAGGTACGGAGGCGAGTGAGAAGATTCACCAGAGACAGAGTGGGAAACAGAACAGGCCGATTGACTGAAATACACTGCTGAGGGGAGCAGCAGGCAAGACAGGAGAGGTCTGCTGTGCCATGTGGGTCAGTTCCCTGGCCAGGGATGGAACTCATGCTGCAGAGGCTGTGGATAGCTTCATAGTGCTGTGCTTAACGCCTTACGCCGCCATCATGTTCACTTTAAAGAATAAGTGCTTAAAGGAATTCGTGACTTACAAAGCATTATATTCAAGGATGTGTGAACTTAGGAGGTAATAAATTGATAACTGGCAGAATCCAAGAGCAGTGAAGAGGATGAACTCCAGTATTACAAAAAAGACTGGTGTTGGAAAGAAAGTCTTTAAGAGGATACTGGCAACAATCTTTTCCCACTGTTCACAGCAAGAATAGAAAATGCTCACATTTTTGGGCATTTGGGTTGTTTCCAAAGCTTAGCTATTGTAAATTGTGCTGCTATAAACATAGGGGTGCAGGTGCGCTTTGGAATTAATGTTTCTGTGTCCTTTGGGTAAATACCTAGGAGTGGAATTGCTGGATCATATGGACGCTCCATCTTTAGCAGGTTGAGGAATCTCCACACAGCTCTCCATAGTGGCTGGACCAATTTGCACTCCCACCAGCAGTGCAGGAGAGTTCCTTTCTTTCTACATCCTCGCCAACATTTGTTGTTGCTAGTTTTTTTAATATGTGCCATTCTCACTGGTGTGAGATGGTATCTCATTGTAGTTTTGATTTGCATTTCCCTGATTACAAGTGATGTTGAACATTTTTTCATATGCCTGTTGGCCATTTGCATTTCCTCTTCAGAGAAGTTTCTTTTTAGCTCTTCTGCCCATTTTTTGACTGGATTATTTTCTTTGTTTTTGTTGAGTCTTATCAGCTCTTTGTAGATTTTTATGATCAGTCCTTTATCATTAGTGTTGTGTGCAAAAATGTTCTCCCAGTCGGTGGGGTTTCTCTTTATTTTGGTTATTGTCTCTTTTGCTGTGCAGAAGCTCTTTAATTTGATGTAGTCCCAATGCCCAAAAATAGATGACTGGATCAAGAAGATGTGGTACATATACACCATGGAATATTACTCAGCATTCAAAAAAGATAAACACATGCAATTTGCAGCAACATGGATGGCGCTGGAAGGGATCATGCCCAGCGAAATAAGCCAGAAAGAAAAAGAAAAATACCGGATGGTCTCACTCAAAACAGGAATCTAGAAAACCTAAATATGGACCAGGAAAAAGAATAACTATAAGAAGGAAAAAAAATCAAAATCAACAAACAACTATGAACTAGAGACAATCTTTGGGAGGTGGGGAAAGGAAGGATTGGGGTCAAAATTGGGATTGCAATTGTATGGGGAATATAAAAATAAAAAAAAATTAAAAAAAAGAATGTAAAGTAGAAAAGACAGTTGCATGTATTTTTGTAGTTCAATCTAAGCTGTTTCACCCACTTTGCTGATGCTCACACTGTTGTCCTTAATTTGATTAGATAAAATTTAACCTCGATAAATAAGTATATATATAAAAAAGAAAATGCTCACATTTCTTCAAGGTATCTTAGCATATTAATCTGTACATTTCTAAATAAAACAGAATAATTTGTTTTCCTGTATATTTAAAAATAATAGCAGACCTTAGAAAAAATTATATTCAAATAAACGTGTCCAAATAACGAACATAATGAAATTTTTTTTCTGGAAAACAATTAAAGGACTGCAATTCATAAGCCAGGGAACATTTCTTACGGGCCTTTTTCCCCTTCACAATTTTCTTTCATATCATTTTATGTGGGAGCTACTCATAGGTGACCCTTTACCCCAACATATAAATGAAATATGAAATATTTTTCTTTGAACCCCAAACTTACTTTCTTCCTTCCCCTGCTTCTCTTTCTCCCTCAACTTTTTCCACTCTCTTCTACTTCCTTTTCATTCACTCCTTAAGTTTTCCTTCTTCTCTTCTGCATTCTAAGCTTCAATTGTTCTCTGCCTTTTGCTAATTCAGCCTTTGGAGAGTCCTTGAGCTAGCTGTAGAGAATCTCCCCTGAAGGCAGAGTAGGGGGGTACGAGGGAGGGCACCTCCTTCTCTTCACTAGGGTGGGTGGAGATGCTGGGAACATTAATGGATTATAAATCCTGTCCCCTTCACACTTTCTCCTCATCAATCTTTGTTGACTCCTGAGGAGACATATTCAATATTCAGTATTCAAAATGTTCTTCCAGAGGCTCCTTGAATTTACAACCTAATGCCACCCTGTGCTTCTTCCTCTTTACTGGCCTGTATATGATGTGGAAAGTGCTGGCAGGTAAATTGTGAATAGGCGTGCAAACATTCTCTCTTCTAGAAAACCTTCAACATCCATATTGGCATGTAAATCTTTGCCCTCGCATTTAAATCTTTGCCCTCTAACATCTCTGCTGCTCATAACTTGCAAAAAAGTCTTCCCTAAAAACTTATATTCACAGTCATCCTCCTTTATAGGTGTTCTTCTGCATGGCAAGCGACCACAGGATGCAGGGGAGAGACGTCCTGCGGCCTCCTGCTTGCGCACAGCAGACCATGCTGAAACTCCAGGTGAATTTTACTTGCTTACAAACCAAGAAAATTAAATTGCTAGGGTTTAAATACACCTTAACTAATGATTCTTTAAAGAAATATATAGGATTTTATTGTTTTAATGGAAACCAGTCTGGATTCACTTTCTAAATGTGGTAGCTGTTAGGTACGAAGTATTTCGGTTGCCTTTCTCCATTGCACACCCGGTGAGATTGTGCTGCTGGTGGGGCAGGTAATGGGTCTGTCCATGCAAGTGCATTTAGTTGCCATTGAGAGGCTCTGTGGAGCTCTCTTTTCTGTCGTGGTGACTGGGAACATTTGAGATGGGAGCTGTTCCATTGGTCAGGCCCTAATGAGGGAAGATGTAAAGCAGAAAATGTTGCAACTCTGTGGACATGTCACATAGGTGAAGAGGAAGCCTTTGTTGTTTTGAGGTACTGAGATTTTGGGGTTGTGGCTTAGGATGAACTAGCTCATACAGACCAGTTCCCTAAACATGAATATTTCTCCTTGCCCTAATGAGATACATGGACCTTGTGTAAATAACTTTGGAATGTCAGAGTCACTGTACAGACTTTCCCATTTTGTGATGTTTCTGCCATTTAAAAAAAAATTCTGAAATAATTTTTCTAGCAAAGATCCATCCATAGGGTATATGACTTTTACATTAAATTTATTAAAGAAAGAGGTTGTCACTAATATATATTTTATCTAATTTTCTATATCAATTTCTAGATAATTCCATTCATTTTCTCTCATTTGCCCATTCATCCATTTATGCTGTTGTTTAATAAACTCTATTGAATGCCACCCATTGGACTAGGTGGGGCTATCAATATGTACAGACAGTCCGTATGACTATACTTATATTGAGTTACCAACCCATTTCTTGTCTAGAAAGACTAGGACTAATTAAAAGTAAAATAAGAGATCATTTTTAAGTAATTTGTACCTCAATATATATGGTATACATATAAGCAAGTTTAAAGCTTCATTAAGTCATTAAAAATGTGTGTTAGAGTGAGACCATCCGGTAGCAGGAATCTAGAAAACTTAAATAAGGGACCAGGAAAATGAATAACTATAAGAGAGTGACAATCAAAATCAACAAAAACTATGAACCAGAGACACTTTTTGGGGGTTGGGGGGCGGGAGGGGAGGGATTGGGGTCAGAATGGGGGGATTGCAATTGTATGGGGAATATAAAAATAAAATTTATTAATTAAAAAAAAAATGTGTGTTAGAGTAGACAGGAAGCTTATTGCATCCACCTACCTTTAATCTGTCCAGATCTAAGCTAGCTAACATAAAGTGCTCTCTATATGTTATACTTGTTTTTGTGGGTGTTTGGTATCATTGTGTGAACTAATCTAGAGATGTAACAGAAACCCAGTAAGTTGTGGAGGTGGGTGACTTCATTTTATAAATTTGTTTCATTTGGACTTGCCAAGCGAGTTGGTGTGGTATATTTTTCCATACATAATGGTGCCCTCTCATGGGAGTGGAGTGGAGCAATGTCGACCTCCAGTGGTTGAATTTACTCTTATCAGGAGTACTTAACCCTCTGGGAGATCTCGTTGGTGTCTCCTGTGTTGTGTTTCTGAATAGTTTCTCATTGTTGAGTATTGAACTTGGTTTGAAATGTTATAGATGATATTTATCAAGATAAAAATTATGAATCACAGAAAAGCAACACAAAAAGAAGCATCACAGGTTGGGCCCTTGTAAGGAAAATAATACAGAGATGAAATGCATTTGAAAATGTTGACTGGTGGGCCTCCCCGGTGGCGCAGCGGTTGAGCGCTGGGTTGCGAAGCTGCCCGCAGCCTCTGCAGCGCCGGTTCGATTCCCGGCTGCTCCCCGGCCACCAGAGGAGGGTCCCACATGGTGCGCAGACCTCTCCTGCCACCCGCTGCTCCCCTCAGCAGTGTACTTCGGTCCTTCTGCCTGCTCTGCTCCCTGCTCTGGCTCTGGTGAATTCTCTCACCCTCCCGCGCTTCTGACTGTACCCAGTGCATGTATAAACGAAACAAACGACAAATAAATAAATAAATAAAACATGCCTCTATAAAAAAAAAAAAAAAAAAAAAAGAAAATGTTGACTGGTAGGTGATAAATTCACAAGGGAAAAAGTGAGGTTTTTGGGCAAAGGATGTGATGAGAGGTATCCCTACAAACATGCCTCTTAGGTTGGTTTTCAGGTAAGTGTTTATTTGCAGAATAACTTTGCATATTTCATATCTCTTGCTCTTTGTACATATTATATATGTAATTTACAAAGTGTGATGAAATGTATTCTATAACACATGCCTCAACATTAGAGTAACATTTGAGAAGAAATATCATTCTATATTACTATATTAAAATATTTAAATATAAAATAAGACATCACTCTTTTATTTGTCATCTGGGATGGCTTTAGTTTTTCCAGTAAGGGTTTTTTTTTTTTTTTAAAGATTTATTTTTTTATTTATTTATACAAGCACTGGGTACAGTCAGAAGTGCAGGAGAGTGAGAGAATTTACCAGAGCCAGAGCGGGGAGCAGAGCAGGCAGAAGGACCAAAGTACACTGCTGGGGGAGCAGGGCGGCAGAAGAGGTCTGTGCGCCATGTGGGACCCTCCTCTGGTGGCTGGGGAGCAGCCGGGGATCGAACTGGCGCAGCAGAGGCTGTGGGCAGCTTCGCAACCCAGCGCTCAACCGCTGTGCCACCGGGGAGTCCCTCCAGTAAGGTTTTAAAGGATTTTTAATCTATAGTTCCTGCTAGTACTTCACAAAACAACAGTTTGTCAGCTCATGAGTTCAGGAACATAGCAAGCTAAACTAGGTCCTAGGGGACTGCAGGTATGAAGTCCATCTATTATGTTGATACTAATCCTGTCCTCTGATACAGAAGAAGAGCATTATATTGCATCTAATATAACCATATATATTACATTACAGTATATTTGGTTCATACCAATAAGTACAGGTGTGAAAGAAGACATATGGAACATGCTATTTCCTACTTTTTTTTTCTTTCTTTCTGATAAAACTATAGAGAAGCAGTTTTGATCATGAATAGTGAGAGGAATCTAAAGAGGAAAAGAGATCTATGGCTGAGTACATGCGATATCATTCCTCTGCTGCATGGCATTTGGTAGAAGCCAAGTGGAATTGTTAATATTTCAATATAAGTAAGATTTACCTCATATTAAAAATAAGATTTAAATATATTAGAGAAGTTGAGACTTATTGAGAGATCATGACCTTTTTGAGAGCTCTGAATGCACAGGGGTAATGACATCAATGGCGACCTATGGAAAAATGAAAGAATTCAATTGAATTTCTGGCTTCCTTTTTATAGAAACCCATTTGAATACATACATGCGCACACACAAACACATTCATTAACCATCTGCTCTAAAATCAAAGAGCAGAAACATAAGCCTTTAGCCAATATATCCAATAACTGCTAAAAAGCACATTTTAATCCTCTGTGGGTACCATTTAAAGGCAAAAGAGAGCTTCAGAAATGACGAGAAGACTCAGACTCTGTGGTATCTAATGAGCAGTGCTCTCTCTCCAGCTAGCTAGGCTTGGAGTTTGAGCACAACATAGCACCAATGCAGATGGAGATTATGGTTGCCTCATTGAACTTGTTCATAGTTATTTAATAGTATTATATTATTGAAGTACTGTTGTTATATATCCTTGCTAGTGTTTTGGCAATGTAGGATTTCCCTCTGGTGTTGTCACTAGCACTCTCACCACCAAGCACCTATAGTCCCCCATGATCCATATGCTCACCCTTCCTTCCACCTATCCCCCCTGAAAGTCACAGGTCTTTGGTCAGCTTACAAGGATTGGTTTTAAAGTTCATCTTTGTCTGACCTTCGTTTGGTTTCTCTATATTTCACATATAAGTGACACCATCCAGTTTTTTTCCCTAATATATTTTTATTATTTCACTCTAAATTTGTTAATATGCCAGATTGCATTTTCTAAATGGAAAATGAGACATAAGATAACATTTCTTTGACTCTTGAGAACTTTGATATCATCATCTGTCTTTTGGAGGGTCCAGTTTCTTACATCTATGATACTGTCCACGAGGATACCATTGGTGCTTAGTAGTAAAGAACATTTTGCTAAGTTGTTCTATCATGGGTCCTTGCTCAAAGTGTTCACCTTTTTCTTCTAATCTGGTTTTTAGCACTTGATCATGTGTTTCTTCATTATTATGTACAGGGTCTGGCCAAGGGATAGGTTTTGTGTGTTCATATGGAATGTCCACAGATGGGTGATAGCATACTATTGTCCTGTTGTCAGATGTCAAAGCAAGCTCTAATTTGCAATTATTGTCATCTGGAAGAGAAGAATTTGTAGACTTATGATGAACACAATATAAAGCTTCATTTTGAATTGGAAATAAATGTTTCAAGATAGTTCTGTTTGATATGGCCCATTTTACTGCTGCTAGTGCCATGGTGAATCAAGAACCTATTTTCATCCCTTGGCATCTGGTCACCGCGAGGCCACCTTCTTGCCCCTGACACCATCCAGTTTTTATTTTTCTCCTCTGGCTTATTTCCCTTGGCATAATTCCTACCAGCTCCATCCATGTTGTGGCAAATGGCAAGAGTTTATCTTTTTTGATGAAATTGAATGTGTAGTTTGAAGAGAAAAGCTCCCATCACCCATCATTCACAGATGGGCTCTCATGAATATATTGATGTTGCTATAGCAAAACTGCATCATTGGGGCCTCCCTGGTGGCACAAGGGGTTAAGCACCACACTGTGAAGCAATCTGCAGCCTCTGCAGCACGAGTTTGATCCCCAGCCGGTCAGGGAGCAATCCACATCGTGAAGCAGACCTCTCCTATTTCGTCCGCTGCTCCCCTCAGCAGTGTATTTCAGTCAGTCTGCCTGTTCTGCTCCCCACTCTGTCCCTGGGAATCCGCTCACCCCTCCCACATCTCTGGCCTGTGCCCCAGCTCTTGTATGCATAAATAAATAAATCTTAAAAAAAAAGAAAAAAAAAACAAAACCAATTGCATCATTGGATACTCAAGACAAAGGCTGGAAAAAGCAAGTAAGTTAAAGATCCCTTCAAACCTCCTTTGACTTACTCTATCCCCTGTCCCTCTACCCCCCAGACTACCCAGTGGAAACCTTGTAATAAGAGTTAAAACCCTGGCTTTGTGCATGTTTCAGCAACGCTGCTGCTAATTTTGGTGTATGAACTGGCCAATTTTTACTATAAAATAATGGAGTCAACCATGGTGTACTTGCTTGCTTCCTGCACCATGTTAAAGGACTCTGAATAGCTCCAGAAAATCTTAAGATGCAGGACTACCCCTCTATCAATGTTATTTGCATGCATTTGTCATCATTTAATGATCCACTGAGTGCCAAGTTGGTGGCTGTTGTGATAAATGAGCACACATAGACTGTGTATTCCCACCACTGTGTCTTTACTTGTGTTGGAAATTTTTCTCACAATATTTGTTCTACATGAACTTTAAGACCAAGCTCCAATTCCTATGAAGCTTTTATTCACTATTGCTTCCTAAAGCACTTTCTCTACCACTTTGATTTTTAATTATATCCTGTTTGTGCTTCCTCTGTTTTCCCTCCTCCACCTAGGACAGTGCTAACCCAGTAAATTGCTCAATAACTGCTGTCGATTGATTGCTTTCTTCTCTATATCTTATTACTATTATAGACAAATGAGACAATAAAAAAGATTCCTTGGACACACAGGGGTGAAAAAAAATGCAGTTAATATCTGATATCTGGCAAGAATATTGTGATCTATAACAAGAAAGAAAAAAATAGCTTGCCTGTCAAAGCAAAGTAACAAAGGTTTTGCAAGCTACGACAATTTTGTGAGAAAGATAATGGTTCTCTCTAATTGGGTTTGAAAATTCTATATTTGTACCTGAACTGTGTTTGGTTTAGTTACAGTTTCTGTATTTGAAAGTAGACAGTATCTTTCAGCCTAACTGTTTGTTTTTTGACTCTTTTACTAAATGACTGCTGCATGCAAATATGTTTTTGGTGCCCAAAGCAATAACGAGATGTTTAAAAAAAGGATACTCCTGCCAAAAGAATTCTGGTTGGCTGTCTATCACACAAATTAATTTCTCTAAAAATGGGCTATTTTCTCATTTGCTTTAATGGTGCTCAGAGCAGGTAAGTGTGATTTTTTGCTGGGTCTTTTGCTCATCAGTCCTCTGAGTATTTTATTTTGTTATGGACCATTAAGAAGTGAGGTTGATAATGTTCCATCATTATGCAATCATGCAGAGGATTAATTTCTCTTTCAGACAAATGGAGTTAAAAGACTATTATTATTCTTTCTCCAGTTTCTTCCCCAACTAATGGATCATTTAAAAGCCATAGGGGTATAGTATCTTAAAAGTCTCTAAGAAACAGCTTTAACAGCCATAGTTTATTTTTTCTAATTTATAACCAAAAAGTAAAATAAAAATAAAAAGTGAAATAAGACATAAGAAATTTTGAGACAAAATTTTCAAACGAGTGATTTCTTCTTTGCTCTTCCCCGGGGTGTGGTTCAGCCACTGTAGTCAACAGAGCCTACACAGAGATGTGCCTCCCGTGTTAGGAGAACACTGTGGCATCCTGATTGAGTATGACAATTACAATTGTTAAATCCATTAAGAGAAGCCAAACTACTTGAATCAGGATGAAATAGTTACTGTAAGTGTCAGAGTTGTTGATTTGTATTTAAATCCACTGAATAATAATAAATCATAATGATGTGAAGAGACTAAAACAGAGAAAGGTGATGTGGCTACTTCAGAATTTTCTAAATGAAATAAATCACTTTTGAGACAGTACACAGCACTTTTATGCAATAATTTTGAACTTAGTATGTTTTAAGGAAGACTAAGTATAGTACTTTCCTATGCTTTGCAGATATCACATATTAGATGCTGCATGTATTTTCTAACTAGGGAGTATTCTCCCTGATGAACATATAACCTGCTGTCATAGAGCAGTTGTGATGTGCATGTCTACAGCCCAGATGGCTGCAATGTGACCCTTCCTACCTGTGCAAATTTGGGGAAATAGTTTAATTATGATCATGGGCTCAATGGTGACCCACCACACCCCAGAGATATCTGTGCCTAAACACCTAGAATCTGTGAATGTGACTTCATTTGGATAACAAGTGTTCGTGGATATAGTTAAGGATCTTGAAATGAGATGATTCTGGATTATTCAGGGGCATCCTAAATCCAGTGACAAGTGTCCTCACAAGAGGCTGAGGTGGACTTGAGAGCGACACATGGAGGAGAAGGTCGTGGAAAGATGGTAGCCCCAGGAAAAGCTACTGAGTGATAAAAAGGAACAGACCATAATCATGTGTCACTTAAACACATTTTGATCAGCACCGGGCTGCATGTATGAAGGGGTCCCCTAGGCTGCACCTTACAGCGAAAGTGTGTAGCGGGCATCCCACTTGGTGTGTGTAGATACACACTGACATTTGCATGACAGAATCATCTAATAATGAATTTCTCAGAACATATCCCATTGTTAAGCATCGCACGAGTGCTTTGACACAATTGGAAGAATCCCCAGAAAATTGTTGAGTAAAAAAAAAAAAACAACCAAATTACCAAAGTTGAGACAAAATTTACGTAGATCTCTTGATATGACAAAATTATAGAAATGGAGAACAAATCAACAATAATAAAGGAGAGGCTGGGGGTGGAAGGGAAGAAGGTGTGACTCTAAAAAGGCCACTTGGGGCGTCCTGGTGGGGATGGAAAGACCTGTGACACCTGTCAAAGCCCTTTGGTTTCACTTTGTGTTGTGAACTGTCCGCAAATTGCTACCAAGTCTCTGCCATTTAATTGTTCTTAATTTTATGCCTTATATTTCACACAGTCCTGTTTCAGTTTTCTGTTGCTCCCTAATTTTAGTGTTTTTTAAAAAAGAAATGTTCTGTGTCTTGCCTATATCAGTATTAGTATCTTGACTGTGATATCATCCTATAATTTGGCAGCTTGTTATTACTGGAGAAGGTGGGGTGAAGTTTACAGGGCAGCTCTAGTCTGTCTTATAACTGATATGAATCTAAATTACCTTGACATAAAAAGTTTAATTACAAAAATTAAAAATAATGGGAGAAAGTAAAGAAGAATATACCATCAATTGTAGTAAGTTGCTGAGACTGCCCTATACTTCCTAGCTATAAATAGGAGGGAAGATGGAGTTAAGCATGGCTTCGCAGTTAAAATAATGTGTGGGAGGAAAATAGAACGGGTAACTCAGGTGTTTGATGATATTGATTCTGGCAGACAGTAGCTCCATGTACATAATTTCCACTGCAGCCAAAGTGAGAACTCCAACATGATTAAATAGCGTCATTATTGGGCCTTATTGCTAAATTAGAGGTATTCTCGGCTGCTTAATATGCTATCATTTCTCTTCTTCACTTTATGCAGATGAAAAATACTAGTATTTCTAGATTGTGTGAGAGAAACTCTTACTTTGAGGTATATTCATATAGACGTTAAGACTCAAGTTGAAGTAATGCAAAACTGAGGGTTATTTCTAAGACTGCTATAAAATTGAGGAAAATACAATTCTGATGTTATATTTATTCAGAAGTCAGAGTAAGATGAAGAGTGATTTGCAGGAAGAAGATTACTGCACATTAAGATGATGTTGCTGGGTGCTCACAGTGCTTTTTGGAAGGGACAGGGGACCTGTAATGGAAAATCATGTCATAGTCTACAACAGGCTTTTGGAACAGATTATACTTAAAAATTATTTTCAAGTAGGAAAAAACTATTTAAACTTTAGCCACAATATAGAATATGCACAAACATGCCCCCAAAATAGAAACATCTAGCATGACAGAACTCTTAGGTAAGGAAGAGATTATATTTATAAAATACTGTTGTTTTTCTAAAAAAAAAAACAAAAACCTCACTGGATTAAGTTATAGCTTAAGTTATAGCACAGGCAATGTAGAAACATACCAATGTCTAAGCTAAGGAATAAATTTCTACAGCAGTTTTACTCTTTTTTTGTTTCCTTTTAGTGTGGAATCAGTTAGCTTGTGGTTCTCTCTAGTGATCGTTTTATGTGCCACATATATCCTAGTCAGCTGCAGAGAGGCAGCAGATCAAAATAGCAGGCATATTTATTGCCCGCCACTATGCTCAGCATTTACATGGATTATCTCATTTAATCTTCACAACCACCCCTGGGGAAGACACTATTATGATCCCCATTTTCCTGAGAAAGAAAGGAGGGTGCTTTTAGCTGTCATATCTTGCACAAAGCCATAGTTTCTTAGTTGTATAATTTGATATGTGATTTAATATGGTGATTTGTTTTTTATAACCATTTCTTTAAAAAGAGGGATGGGTCTATACTCTTTGTCACCTGTCAGTACCCTTGTAGTCACAGGTCTGGATAAGAGCCCAAATGGATCAGCCACACTCAGATGGTACCCTCCAATAGTGCAAAGGGTTCTGGAATGGCTGCAACAGAGCCAGAGAGACTCAGGTTTCTAAGACCCTTTATGGTGAGTCAGGTTGGAAATCACTATTTGGAAGGGGGTGTAGGGGGCAAGCATGGAGATTGGTGAATTTCCTTACTTTATTTTTATGAAAGCAATCTCTGCAACCTTATGAAAATATGAACCAGAAACTCTGAATTATGGTTTCACTGTTGTAAATGATGAATTACAAGATTACAGGAAAGTGATTTAAAAGCCTAGCATTTCCATTTCCAAAAGGTCTGAGAAGCATAAACTACATGCTTACAAGCTCAAGGTTTCTGACCTTAGTTTGGTATTTAGGCTTCCCTCATGGGTCAGCTAGAAACATTATCAGTTGTTTATGCAGATATCTGATGGCTCACCCTCGATTTATTCAAATGCAAGTTTCCACTTCTCCCAAGACACATCTGCCTATCCTCAAATGCAGCTTATATTAGTAAGTCACTCTTGCCTTCTCTGTCTGTGGATGATGCCCTGGGTTTCCTGCCTCTTGTGTGTGGAATGCCTGACAATAGCCCACCTTTCAGACAGCTCCCTGTTAAGATCCTATGATATTCTTTCATTTGTAGCTTCAACCTTCCTTGACACATTTTTTCCTCTTTCCTCTGTACAAGTACTTCATATTCCTGTGAACTAAGATTGCTTTGCTGTTCTATATCATGCTTTAAGCTTTTCTACTTTTATACCATTCTTTATATTGTTCCACCCCACTTCTTAAAATTCTGCCCAGTTTTTAGAGGCCTATTCCAAGTCCTACCTTTTCTTTCCCCAAACATTTTCTAAGTGGAATGCACTGTCTCTTTCCTCTGAAACATCATAGCACTTAAATTGAGTAACTAATAATAGGAACAGGTAGCATGGTACCGTGCCAGTATTAAGAACTTGCACACATTCGTTTACTCCTTACACAAAACTTGTGACAAACACTCTGTTGTTGCCACCATTTTCCAGATGCGGGCAGGGAGACATGGCCAGATCCTACAACCTGCTAGTTGGTGAATTGTCAGTCAGAATTCAGAACCTCTGCCAATTGGGTTTCGCTGACATTAGCTTCCTTTTTATTACCTGCTATATGATTATTCTTAAACATTTCTCACTTCCTTTTGGGTCACAGACTCCTTGACAGGTAAATCCCAGCAATGTTTAACCTGACCCTTACCTATATATCCCTATAGAACTTTATTAATTAGATATTTGTGAAATCAAATTGAATTTTCTTCAATGGCTATTATAACAGCTCATGTAGATATAGAACAAATAAAAAATTCCAGGTATCTGTAATTGGTGAAAAATATGCCTGGAAACACATAACTCAAATTGCACAAAAAGAATCTCCCCACATTATGCTCTCCCCACTCCCAAACAGAAACAAGTAAATACTGCCTTATCTTTGAAGTGGAATGGAATATCAACATGAAAGATAGTGTTTTCTATTCTTTCTTTGTTTTTCATCATCTTATTTTACTGCTGAGGCAATTACCTAACTTCAGTCCTACCCAGTCATTCAGTATGATTGTCCTTATCAAATATAATTATGTTTTGTATAAAAGAAAGTCAAAGAGTTATTTTATATTCTTATGCAAAAATGAGACTTGATCCTTGGTAGGTGTTTCCTGCATCCCTAAATTTTGAACTGTAACTTAATAAGGGGCAGAGATCTACTTAGCAGCCTTAATTCCCAGCTGATCATTACCATCTGGCACATTTTCTTGGAGCTTGTGACATAGATTTTTGAATGTCAGAGCAGGAAAACTTCTTGCTAGGGAGATACTTTAGGTGTCAATCATCATTAAAATAAAGATCTCGAGTGACTCAAGTCAATTCCCACAAACGGAGGAACTCCTGTCAATCAGCGTTGCTTTGTGTTGTTAAAGGCAGCACAGCTTCTGAGGCTCGTCCAGTTGTGTGGGGTTAGTATCGCCAGACTCTCACCTTCTCCCTGACTTTCAACTCTGTGTCTTCAACTTTTAAAAAGACTTAAATTCCTGTATTATAAGGCTACTTCTGAATTAATAGTTAATTTTCCAATTCCATTGTCATTATCAGAGAAATAGGTCAAACACATAGCATATCTAAAAGTCTAGAATGGTATTCAAATCCCAGGCATTTCTCATCTAAAACCTAGAAAATGAAGGAAGTAATTTTCATTTCACTGGAGTATTATTAAAGAATAGGCCCACCTCCAAGTAGCTGCTGTGTTCCTCCTTACTTCTTACTGAGAATCTATGTCCAAGACTCACAGCCCGGTGACCTGGGGGACTGCTTCCAGAATAATTCCTGCAGAGTCCCTGTCCTCTAGGAATATACTCTTTTTAAGGAGTTCAGATATGTGTGGGAAGATATTTATAATACTAGTGAACATGTGATAATTTTTTTGTGGTTTGATAGGATAAAGAATTTGCTTTGGGAAAATAATCCAGTCAAAAAATGGGCAGAAGAACTAAAAAGAAACTTCTCTGAAGAGGAAATGCAAATGGCCAACAGGCATATGAAAAAATGTTCAACATCACTTGTAATCAGGGAAATGCAAATCAAAACTACCATGAGATACCATCTTATACCAGTGAGAATGGCACATATTAAAAAAACTAGCAACAACAAATGTTGGCGAGGGTGCGGAGAAAAAGGAACTCTCCTGCACTGTTGGTGGGAGTGCAAACTGGTCCAACCACTATGGAGAGCTGTGTGGAGATTCCTCGACCTACTAAACATAGAGCTTCCATATGATCCAGCAATTCCACTCCTAGGTATTTACCCAAAGGACACAGAAACATCAATTCCAAAGAGCACCTGCACACCTATGTTTATAGCAGCACTGTTTACAATAGCTAAGCTTTGGAAACAGCCCAAATGCCCAAAAATAGATGACTGGATCAAGAAGATGTGGTACATATATACCATGGAATATTACTCAGCATTCAAAAAAGATAAACACATGCAATTTGCAGCAACATGGATGGCGCTGGAAGGGATCATGCTCAGTGAAATAAGCCAAAAAGAAAAAGGAAAATACCGGATGGTCTCACTCATAGCAGGAATCTAGAAAACTTAAATAAGGGACCAGGAAAATGAATAACTATAAGAAAGTGAAAATCAGGGCCTCCCCGGTGGCACAGCGGTTGAGCGCTGGGTTGTGAAGCTGCCCGCGGCCTCTGCGGTGCCGGTTCGATCCCCGGCTGCTCCCCGGCCACCAGAGGAGGGTCCCACATGGTGCGCAGACCTCTCCTGCCGCCCGCTGCTCCCCTCAGCAGTGTACTTCGGTCCTTCTGCCTGCTCTGTTCCCTGCTCTGGCTCTGGTGAATTCTCTCACCCTCCCGCGCTTCTGACTGTGCCCAGTGCTTGTATAAACAAACAAACAAACAAACAAACAAAAAAACAAAAAAATAAAAATGCCTCTATAAAAAAAAAAAGAAAAAAATTAAAAAAAAAAAAAAAAGAAAGTGAAAATCAAAATCAACAAAAAACTATGAACCAGAGACACTTTTTGGGGGGTGAGGGGCGGGAGGGGAGGGATTGGGGTCAGAATGGGGGGATTGCAGTTGTATGGGGAATATAAAAATAAAATTTATTATTTAAAAAAAAAGAATTTGCTTTGGTTCACAAGCTTTTTCTGACTGTATTCTGCTTAGTAAAAACTAATTTCTGTCTGGGCGATCTAGATCACTGATTGTCATTTCCCCAGTGGGGAGAAGAAATGGACCAAAAAAAGAAAAAAAGAATAGGTGAAGAACAAAGTAAAACCTGTTGGTACCAACATATGTAAATAAGTTCTTATTCATATTTATAAGGATAGCCTTTCATTTTTATAAAGCAAGCCTTATAAAATAAGAACAGCAAGTTTTGTTATGCCTCATTGGTTAATTTGTTAAAAATTATTCAATAGGATGAATTCACAGACCACACTAATGACCGATCAGTGTACAAGGAAAATTTTGAGGGGATGATAAAATCCCCTGAGTTAACAGAGATATAATGTATGACTAATAAGACACAGATCTTAAATTCCAGTTAGTGGACAACTAAAGACTCAAACCTATTTATATAAATATACACTGTGCACCCATCATAGACTTAACCAAATAATTTTATAAAACTATGTTAAAGTATGATAATAACTTTTATTAAGAAACCATTATGTTTCAGTCACTATTCTAAGTAACTGACATGTCCCTCCTTTAGTTCTCTGAGCTTTGCGAGGAAACAGGGAAACAGAAAATTTGAGCAATGTGCCCAGGGCACAGTGAGAGTGTGTTTGCTTCAGAGTGATCCTGCTCTCTTTGTTGCTAATGTCCCGTGATGGTCACGAGTTTATAAACCGAAAAGCGAAATAGCCGGAGCCAGACGCGTGACCACATGAAAGCGACTCTGGTGATGTGTCAATAACTAGTACATAAATTGTGGAGATTCCCACTATTTGATGTGGGTATGTATGATGGGCATGGTATAAAATTTTAAGTGTAGTAAAACACTGAATTTGTGTACTTTGCAAACATTAGTATGATTTTAATTCATCAATATGTAATTTTAGCAAATTTCAGTGATGAAACCCCTATATCCTAGTTGCATGTAAAAATAAAATAATTTTTTTTTTAATCTTAAATTTTATTTTTATATTCCCCCATACAATTGCAAACGCCCCATTCTGACCCCAATCCTTCCCCTCCCGCCCCCCACCCCCCAAAAAGTGTCTCTGGTTCATAGTTTTTTGTTGATTTTGATTTTCACTTTCTTATATTCATTTTCCTGGTCCCTTATTTAAGTTTTCTAGATTCCTGCTATGAGTGAGACCATCCGGTATTTTTCTTTTTCTTTTTGGCTTATTTCGCTGAGCATGATCCCTTCCAGCGCCATCCATGTTGCTGCAAATTGCATGTGTTTATCTTTTTTGAATGCTGAGTAATATTCCATGGTATATATGTACCACATCTTCTTGATCCAGTCATCTAAAAAATAAAATAATTTTTTGGAAAAAAGCATTGAACTTGTTAACCTAAAAATTGAGAAGGTCACTAAAATGGCAAGGTATGTCTATTTGGGATCAAATAATCTGGATGCATGGATTCAGATAGAAAACTTGGAGTTCCCAAGGAAGGACAGAATCAGGGATTTTTATGGGAAGAATAGAAGATGAGGTACATGGGTAGGAAAAGAGTTGACAAGTGTTAAAACAATTGTTTGCTTGATGGTTTCTTGAAATAATTACTTGTTGCCCCAGTCCAAAGAAAGGGACCTCTTTTTACTTAAGACAGTGTTGGATTCTAGTAAACATTAAGCAATTATACAAGTGTATGCCTTTGGGAAGCTACTATATTTTTGATCTTTTGTTCTTAGTTCTTCATCTGTGCTATGTGTAAAATAATCACATTTTACACAAAGAACTCTTTTAAAGATAAAGTGAAACAATACACAAAGTTCTATCAAAGCAGTGGGCTTGTAGCAGAGGCTTGGCAAATGCTAGTTTTCTTTCCTTCTCAGATAGTCCATGAGAAAAACCTCTACATAGTCATAAGATTTATGATATCATTCTGGGGTAGGGTTTGGTGTTTTTATTTTTTTGGTTTGTTTGCTTTTTTAGCATCAAAGAAGCAGCAGCTGGATAGACTAGGAAGCCAATACCTTGGGAGTTAGGAGAACTTGGTCAGGCACTACATCAACATACTGTGTAATGCAGAGCAAGTGACTGTCTCTTGGTTATCGTCGATATTTAAAAAAAAAAAAAAAAAAAAAAAAAGTGGTGGATCAGATAGCCCTTCTAACTTTAACAGTCCATGGAAGAGATACAATTTGGAAATAAGGATCTCTTCCATTAGTGGCAAAATGAAAAAAAAAGAAGTATTATGTACTTGAAAATTGAATGTCAGCATTGCAGCTAGGAAAAGACTTATTTGGGTTTATGACATTTTGAGCAAATGAGTGTTGCAAGACTCCAAGGTTATGGCCTGTAGATAAGAAATGATTAGTTGTTTCATTCAAGATTTGTTACAGAGCTCTGGAAAAGCAAAATTCTGTGTAGAATTTTTTAAAATGATTTTTAGTAAAACAGTTGTGTTCCAGGAGAAGTAAACTTCCCTGAGCCCTTTACTCAACTGGTCCTACTGAGCCATTCATTCATTCATTCATTCTTTTATTCTTTCATTCTTTGTTATGCTTTTGGTATACATCCAGGAATGAGTAGGCACTGAGGTCTCAGAAAGGAGTGAAGTGTATGTGATTCTGCTTACCTCTTGTTTACAATGCATCTCAGGCAAAGGCAATTAACAATAATAATAATAAATGATAATATATCATGCTAATAGAAGGCAAGTTAACTATTGTTAATATTATTAAATCTTAGGTCAGGGAAAACTTCTTGGAGGAATTTTAAAAATAAGTAGGAGATAAATGGAGGTGGAGGGAGATGAGAATATTTCTGTTCCAGTGATCAGTGTAAATGAGACACAAGAGTATTGCATTAGGAATGGCAGGTTTGAGGATTTGAATTAAATATGAGGCAGGGAGTACGAAGCAGTCATTCTGGAAAAGTAGATGGCTGCAGTGTGTGTGGGGTGAGAGGATGTCTTAGGAGGTTTTATAATATATCCCACAGAAACCTCTAGAAGGGACAGAGGAAGATTAGATATTAGCAGGATCCTTCAGGCTTGGAATCAAGGTGAATGGTTTGGAATAGAAGCAAAGTTGGATGCAGGAAGACAAGATGGAATGTTTTTGTTTGAAGGTGGTAGAATAGGAAAGGATAATGCAATGGGGTTGGGGAGAGAGAGGAAGAGAGAAAGAGAGAGAATGGTTATATGGTTATTCAACTGTACGAGGAAGGGAAAGGGAGACATCAGAGATGACAGGTAGACAGGTATCTGGCGTGAACAGCTGAATGACTAATGGAGCCATTTGCTGAGAAAGTGCTGGAAGAGGAGATTGTAAGGAGGGGCAGTAGGGAGAAGATCAAGAGTTTAGTTTTGAACACAGTAGCACAATGAGACATGCATGAGTGAGGTGCATTGAATGATGGTCTTCTCCCTGCCCTCCAAGATATGTTTATGTCTTAATCCCCAGTCCTGTGAATGTGATATTATTTAGAAAAAAGTTCTTTTTCAGGTATAATAAAGTTAATGATTCAAAGATGAGATTATCTTGAATTTTCCATGGGCTCTTGGTCCAATGACAAGTCTTCTTACTTGAAAACCAGAGAGGCCAAAAAAGTAAAGGGCGTGGCAGTTGGGAGACTAGCTGCTATAAGACCAGTAACCCCTGGAGTCATGAGAAACCAGAAGAGGCAAAGAATGGATGCCCTGGGAGACCTGGAGTGGTGCAGCCCTGTCAACCACTCGATTTTGGAATTCTAGCATCCAGAATTATGTTTTAAGCCACCCAGTTTGTATGAAATTTGACAGCAAAAGGAAATACCAGAAGAGTACATTCAAGTTGAGGTGTGAGGTTGGAAGTAGATTTGAAGCTCAGGAAAAAAAATCAAGGCTAGAGATATATTTGAGAATCTCAGTATTTAGTTCACATGTAAATCATAAGAATGGAAGAAAGCACTTAAAGAAGAAGGAGGAGGACATTGTTGTGCCTAAAATGTTCATGGTAGGGACCAGAGAGGTCAAAGAGTGAGGACAGAAAGGAAATGCAATGAAATGTGCTGTTTAAGAAGGTGGGGTGGGGGGAATCAAAGCACAAGTGATGGTTTGTCTTAAGATTTGAATGCAGGTAGCTGAGAACTGCTCATCTCCAGAGACACTTATCTCTGTGGTGCTGTCATTTCTTCCCAGCATGCTGAGCCACAGAGACAGGGGCAGGGCAGTCAGAGAGCTGGATTCTAACAGAGTCAAAGCTTTACACATGGAAAGGACAGAAGAATGAGAAGATAGGACATTGGCAAAAAAAGTGGTTGAAATTTTGGTTTTGTGGATTAAAAACTAAAGTCTATTGCAGTATATAATACTAACAGAAGTGTACACATGTCATAGCAACATGGCTTGGTGAATTTTGCAAACTAAACATGCTAGGATCTTATCAGGGGCTGTGTAACTTAGTGCAAAGCAGATGCAAGAGAGGAAAAAGCAAAAAAACATCAAGGACTACAGACTAAATGATATTCTGGTATGTTTACCAATTGAGGCATAGATTAACTGAGAGGAAGTATAGAATGTTGTGATTTGGTTTCAACAGTGAGCCTGTTGTGATCGTGTGTGGACTGCTGATGTGGGGCAAAGGAGGCCAATCAGTGTCAAGAAACTTAGAAGTAAGGTCATTGGAAAAGTCATCTGCACATATTTTGTTCATCCAGGACCACAGAAGGAATTCAGAGCCTTATGTGCACACATGGGAGTGACCTGCAGTTGATTCGCTAACAGCTAATGGAAGAGGGGAACAACAGGGCAGGCCTCAACAGACACAGAATGACACGAGAAGGTCAGTGAAGGATTAGGGGTCTTGAAGCAGAAGTGTGGTTTGAGGGTGTTTGTGACCCCACTTTCAGAGCAGACTGGTTGAGAGGGCTGTAGGTGAGGAGGAATTTCAGGGCAGAGATGGTTTTATTTATTTAATATATTTTTTGCATCATTTTTCATTTTGCACAATGTATGCATTTTCTTTTTTATATTAATTAATTAATTAAATTTATTTATACAAGCACTGGGGTACAGTCAGAAGCACAGGAGGGTGAGAGAATTCACCAGAGCCAGAGCAGGGAGCAGAACAGGCAGAAGGACCGAAGTACACTGCTGAGGGGAGCAGCGGGTGGCAGGAGAGGTCTGTGCGCCATGTGGAACCTTCCTCCGGTGGCCGGGGAGCAGCCAGGGATCGAACCAGTGCCGCAGAGGCTGCGGGCAACTTCACAACCCAGCGCTCAACCGCGTGTGCCACCGGGGAGGCCCCAATGTATGCATTTTCATCTTGGTTATATTCCCTATACAATTCCCACTCCCCTTATTTTGACCCTAACCCCTCCCCCCACAACTCCCCTCTTGTAGTGTGTCTCTGGTTTATAGTTGATTTTGATTTTTACTTATTATAATTAGTTTTTCCTGGTCCCTTAGACCAGGGCGTGAAGGAATGTGCGTGTGGTGAAGGTGGGGTAGGGAGTCTTTTGGATCAGACACTGTTCTGGGGGTATTTTCTTGATTGTCCCTTGCTAGGGTTCTGGTTTTCTCTCTCCGAGGGTGGCCTCTCTTACTTGATCCATTTTCAAAGTATCTTTCTAGGTAATTCACGTTTTCTCCTTTTTATTCTCTATCCGTCAATCTCTTTTAACTAACTCTTCAACTGTTATTTGACTTTTAATGCCTCACTAGGATTACATGGTTAAATTTTCAGACGTTTCTGAGAAACACCTGGGAATATTTGATTATCACAAAGACAACAAAGGAGGCCATTTTCTCTCCTCATTTTTGCAGTAAAATATCTCTCCCTTCATCCTCACCTCCTTCCTTTCACACTTTTCCTTCTATATAACATTTTGGTATACTGATTATTTTGCTTCTCTGCAGTTCTCCAAGAGCGGGTCTATTATTTTAATTGTTACCTTTTCACTCAACATACTAAAACACTCATTCCCTTTGTAGCCTAATAGCTACAAAGCCTATTTGATGGCAGGTTGACAGGTTAGTTATTTCCAAAAC